>NC_079189.1:617673464-617710964 GCF_029499605.1 Hyla sarda
GGGGAGGAGGACCCTGTTGTGACTACTGGTGGAATGGATGGAGGTATTGGGGGAGGAGGACCCTGACTACTGGTGGAAGGAGGGCCCTGCTGTGACTACTGGTGGAAGGGATAAAGGCACTGGGAGGGGGAGTGCTAGCTGTGACTACTGGTGGAAGGGATGAAGGTACTGGGGGAGTAGGACCCTGCTGTGACTACTGGTGGAAGGGATGAAGGCACTGGGGGAGGAGGACCCGGCTGTGGCTACTGGTGGAAGGGATGAAGATACTGGGGGAGGAGGCCCTGCTGTGACTACTGGTGGAAGGGATGAAGATACTGGGGGAGGAGGCCCTGCTGTGACTACTGGTGGAAGGGATGAAGGTACTGGGGGGAGGAGGACCCTGCTGTGGCTATTGGTGGAAGGGAGGAAGATACTGGGGGAGGAGGACCCTGCTGTGACCACTGGGGAAAGGGATGAAGATACTGAAGATGAGGATGCCCTCTTGTGACTATTGGTGGAAAAGATGAAGGTATTGGGGGAGAAGGGCCCTGCTGTGACCACTGGTGGAAGGGATGAAGATACTGGGGGGGGGGGGAGGGGGCACAGGCTTTTGCACCAGGGCCCATGAGGCTTTAGCTACGACTATGGTGGGTGTTCTTCTAAAGTGGCTACGGCCCATGCTGTCTGATCTTAAAGTGGTAGAGGATGCCACGGTTACTTAAAGAGAAGTGCAGTGGCTGAAGGTACTAGCTGCAGTGGCTGCTGGTACTAGCTGATGTCACTTCCTGAGGAGCAGGAGGACGCCAGAAGAGAAGCACGGGCACCGGACTGCTGTGGATGATAACTACCGCATCATCTCCAGTGCTCCTCTAGACCCGTGACAAATGCTAACTTTTGATTATAGGCTACCAAAAAAGGTTGGAAACCACTTCCCTAGAGAATCATCTTACCAAAATACACCCTAGTGTGGCCCTGAAGTGAGTGGTGGGACCCTGGGACCGGTATGTACAATACAGTGAAGCCTCCAATCTGTCCTTACCTGCTGGACAAGGGGAGTAGGCGCCGCGTCTGTTGATGGACGTGCACTCCAGCTTCACATTCCCACAGTACTGAGACACTGAGAAGAGAAAAAATTATTACAGCCGGAATGATTATTACCAGACACAAGGCATCTTCAGGTTCTCCCGATGATGTCATCAGATGATACAGATGATGTCATCACAGCTTCGTATTATTAGTAAAGCTTTCATCTGATCTTTCTGGAATATTTCTGTCTCACTGATTGTATCCGAAAACTCAATAAGGAGGGTAAGAGGCCCCCAATATAGAACAGGACCAAGCCACCCACCCTCCTCCCCCTCTTCTTCTTACCATCCCTAAAATGTAACTTTTATCGTGTTCATTAAATATAGAGAAACCCTGAAAATAATGAATAAAACTGATGCCGTTTCTGGAGTACCCAATATATCCTACAGAGTATGCTCCTTGTCTGTAACAGTGTTACGGTGCTGCAGTTCTCCGCATTAACACTCTGTCATGGTGTTCAATTTAAAATAGAATGTGTCATGCCTTCCTCAACATGTTTCGCCATCAAAATGGCTTTGTCAAGAGGCTTATGTTTGGCAATGGTATTTATAAACACCCCTCATGACATCATCACCAGTCACCCAAAGAGACTACCAATAAACAAGTCCGTTACATTGTAAATTATATAGCCACCAATCAACCCTGATCATTCTTAATTATTTCCGGGGTCAAACTACTCGCTCACCAATCGCATGTCCCCAAGAGCGTGGTCATGATACTCGCACAGACAACTAAGTCCGGTGGCTGGTCCCAGGCACATTAAAGGCGCCCGATGGTGATGAAAGCAGTGAAAGATGCTTAGGTTTATGACATAGGAACAGAGAGGAAGTGGGGACAGTATCGTGACCTCCCTCTTGGGGACATGTGATTGGTGAGCGGGTAGTTTGATCCTGGAAGTAATTAAGAATGATCAGGGTTAATTGGTGGCTATATCATTTACAATGTAACAGACTACGTTTATTGGTAGTCACTTTGGGTGACTGGTGGTGATGTCATGAGGGGTGTTTCTAAATACCCCCGCCAACTATCACTGGCACCTATTGCCAAACATAAGCCTCTTGACTACACCATTTTGAAGGTGAAACATGTTGAGGAAGGCATGAAAATTTCTATTTTAAATTGCACACTGTGATAGAATGTTAATGCAGAGTACTGCAGCACTGTAACAGACAGGGAGCATACCTTGTAGGATATATTGGGCACTTTAGAGACAGCATCATTTTTATTCATTATTTTCTGGGTTCCTCTATTTTTAACAAACACAATAACCATTACATTTTAGGGGTAGTAGGAAGAAGAAGGGTGTTAGTGACTCCTAGCTTCAGCCCTGGGGTTTGGTCCTGTTCTACTGATTGTGATTGAGAAAGAATAAATATATAGGAATCGAAATGTTCTTACCAATTGGTTTTAAAACCTCATCAATGCTGCATTGATTAGATTGTCCGATCACCAGAGCAGGGACCAGGATCAGGAGGAGGGCAGAAACACCAAGCTTCATTCTCCAAGAGGACATCTGAAAGACCAAGAGGACACCTGAGAGACCAAGAGGACACCTAAGAGACCAGGAGGACACCTGAGAGACAAGGAGGACACCTGAGAGACCAGGAGGACACCGGAGAGACCAGGAGGACACCGGAGAGACCAGGAGGACACCGGAGAGACCAGGAGGACACCTGAGAGACCAAGAGGACACCTGAGAGACCAAGAGGACACCTGAGAGACCCCAAGAGGACACCTGAGAGACCCCAAGAGGACACCTGAGAGACCCCAAGAGGACACCTGAGAGACGCCAAGAGGACACCTGAGAGACCCCAAGAGGACACCTGAGAGACCAGGAGGACACCTGATTGACCAGGAGGACACCGGAGAGACCAGGAGGACACATGAGAGACCAAGAGGACACCTGAGAGACCAAGAGGACACCTGAGAGACCCCAAGAGGACACCTGAGAGACCCCAAGAGGACACCAAGAGGACACCTGAGAGACCAAGAGGACACCTGAGAGACCAGGAGGACACCGGAGAGACCAGGAGGACACCTGAGAGACCAAGAGGACACCTGAGAGACCAAGAGGACACCTGAGAGACCCCAAAAGGACACCTGAGAGACACCAAGAGGACACCTGAGAGACACCAAGAGGACACCTGAGAGACACCAAGAGGACACCTGAGAGACACCAAGAGGACACCTGAGAGACACCAAGAGGACACCTGAGAGACCAACAGGACACCTGAGAGACCAACAGGACACCTGAGAGATCAAGAGGACACCTGAGAGACCTAGAGGACACCTGAGAGACCTAGAGGACACCTGAGAGACCAAGAGGACACCTGAGAGACCAAGAGAACACCCGAGAGACCAAGAGGACACCCGAGAGACCAGGAGGACACCCGAGAGACCATGAGGACACCCGAGAGACCAGGAGGACACCCGAGAGACCTGGAGGACACCCGAGAGACCTAGAGGACACCCGAGGAGAACAGGAGGAGACCTGAGAGAGACCTAGAGGAGACCTGAGAGAAACCTAGAGGATACCTGAGAGAGACCTAGAGGAGACCTGAGAAAGACCTGAGAATACTGAGGGTGGACATCTTACTATATCTTATAGATATCTATGGTAATAATGAGGGTGGGACATTTTATTACATCTCATACATGTCTATGGTAATACTGAGGGTAGACGTATTATTATATCTCATAGATGTCTATAGTAATACTGAGGGTGGATGTCTTATTATATCTCATACATGTCTATGGTAATACTGAGGGTAGACGTATTATTATATCTCATAGATGTCTATAGTAATACTGAGGGTGGATGTCTTATTATATCTCATACATGTCTATGGTAATACTGAGGGTGGACATCTTATTACTTCTCATACATGTCTATGGTAATACTGAGGGTAGACGTATTATTACATCTCATAGATGTCTATGGTAATAATGAGGGTGAACGTCTTATTATATCTCATAGATGTCTATAGTAATACTGAGGGTGGACATATTATTACATCTCATAGATGTCTATGGTAATACTGAGTGTGAACGTCTTATTATATCTCATAGATGTCTATGGTAATACTGAGAGTGGGACATCTTATTACATCTCATACACACAATACAGGGATATGGGTCACTACTGGGGTAGATGTATACAGTGACATTGGCTAATCCCTCAACACTGATGTTAAAATTGAGACATTCGCCAGTGTATCCTTATATGAAGGACACACCAGAGCCCGCACACCAACGCCAAGGTTTCTCAGATGGCACGGGACCTAACGCTAACCTACCTGTGCGTGATAAGCAAAAACCAGGGGCCAGTGAGCAATTACAGCAGCACTAGGCCGACATGCAGCCTCCTCCCAGGTAACCTCCAGCGTGACTGATCACATACAATGGGAGGAGGGAGACAGACTGCAAGCCCCACCTGAGTTGGCTGATATAGGTGCCGGCCTCACAGGTGCAACCCTAATGCTGCCTGGAAAATGTTCAAGGCGCATTAACATATGGAGTTTACACACCTCCACGTATAACATTTTTAAACAACAACAAAAAACGTGGTCTCAAATGGCTGGAGGTGCTCAACCCCAAATGCAGTTGTGCATACACTGGGGGAGCAGATCCTGCGCTTGTAGTCCGTTGCTAGGGGCGATCCCCATTATAAGAATGCATACAATGGAGGATGCCTGCAGCGGACTACAAGTGCCACAATAGAATCCTACACCAGATAAACGGTGTGGATGTGTAACAATTAGAACAATACAGGAATATAGGTCACTACTGGGGTAGATGTATACAGTGACATTGGCTAATCCCTCAACACTGAGGTTAAAATTGAGATATTCGCCAGTGTATCCTTATATGAAGGACACATCAGAGCCCGCACACCAACGCCAAGGTTTCTCAGTGTGTCCTTCATATAAGGATACACTGGCGAATATCTCAATTTTAACATCAGTGTTGAGGGATAGCCAATGTCATTGTATACATCTACCACAGTAGTGACCCATATTCCTGTATTGTATTCTAATTGTTACACATCCGCACCGTCTATCTGGTGTAGGATTCTATTGTGGCACTTGTAGTCCGCTGCAGGCATCCTCCATTGTAAGCATTCTTATAATGGGGATCGCCCCTAGCAACGGACTACAAGGGCAGGATCTGCTCCCCCAGTATAAATGCACAACTACATGTGGGGCTGAGCACCTCCAGCCATTTGAGACCACGTTTTTTGTTGTTGTTTATACATCTCATACATGTCTATGGTAATACTAAGGGCAGACGTCTTTTGATATCTCATAAATATCCATAGTAATACTGAGGGTGGACGTCTTATTACATCTCATACATGTCTATGGCAATACTGAGGGTGGGACATCTTATTACATCTCATACATTTCTAAAGTAATACTGAGGGTGGACATCTTATTACATCTCATACATTTCTAAAGTAATACTGAGGGTGGGATGTCTTGTTACATCTCATAGAAGTCTATGGTAATACTGAGGGTGGGACATCTTATTACATCTAATACATGTCTATAGTAATACAGAGGGTGGACGTCTTATTATATCTCATATATGTCTATGGTAATACTGAGGGTGGACATCTAATTACATCTCATACACGTCTATGGTAATACTGAGGGCGGGACATCTTATTACATCTAATACATGTCTATGGTAATACTGAGGGGGATGTCTTATTACATCTCATAGATATCCATGGTAATACTGAGAGTGGACATCTTATTATATCTCATACATGTCTATGATAATTCTGAGGGTGGACGTATTATTACATCTCAGATGTCTATGGTAATACTGAGGGTGGACGTCTTATTATATCTCATACATGTCTATAGTAATACTGAGGACGGACGTCTTATTATATCTCACACATGTCTATGGTAATACTGAGGACGAACGTCTTATTATATCTCATACACGTCTATGGTAATACTGAGGGTGGACAGCTTATTACATGTCATAAATGTCTATAGTAATACTGAGGGTGGACGTTTTATTACAACTCATACATGTCTATGGTAATACTGAGGATGAACGTCTTATTATATCTCATAGATGTCTATGGTAATACTGAGGATGAACATCTTATTACATCTCATAGATGTCTATGGTAATACTGAGGGATGACGTCTTATTGTATCTCATACATGTCTATGGTAATACTGATGGTGGACGTCTTATTATATCTCATAGATGTCTATGGTAATACTGAGGATGAACGTCTTTTTATATCTCATACATATCCAGGTAATACTGAGGGTGGGACATCTTATTACATCTCATAGATGTCTATGGTAATACTGAGGGTGGACGTCTTACCACATCTCATACATGTCTATGGTAATACTGAGGGTGGGATGTCTTGTTACATTTCATAGATGTCTATAGTAATACTGAGGGTGGACATCTTATTTTATCTCATAGATGTCCATGATAATACTGAGAGTGGACATCTTATTACATCTCATAGATGTCTATGTTAATACTGAGGGCGGGACATCTTATTATATCTTATACATGTCTATGGTAATACTGAGGGTGGACGTATTAGTACATCACATAGATGTCTATGCTAATGCTGAGGGTGAACGTCTTCTTACATCTCATACATGTCTATGGTAATACTGAGGGTGGGGTGTCTTGTTAAATCTTATAGAAGTCTATTGTAATACTAAGGGTAGAAGTCTTATTATATCTCATACATGTCTATGGTAATACTGAGGGTGGATGTCTTATTATATCTCATAGATGTCTATGGTAATACTGAGGGTGGGACATCTTATTACATCTCATGCATGTCTATGGTAATACTGAGGGCGGACATCTTTTTTATATCTCATGCATATTCATGGTAATTCTGAGGGTGGGACATATTACATCTCATAGATGTCTATGGTAACACTGAGGTTGGACGTCTTATCACATCTCATAGATGTCTATGGTAATACTGAGGGTGGAAGTCTTATTATATCTCATACATGTCTATAGTAATACTGAGGTTGGACGTCTTATCACATCTCATAGATGTATATGGTAATACTGAGGGTGGGATGTCTTGTTACATTTCATAGATGTCTATGGTAATACTGAGGACGGAAGTCTTATTACATCTCATACATGTCAGATACAGTTTATGGGTGTTTTTTTCTGGGAGAAGGCCACCATCATTGTGTAAGTATCTACAACCCCTTTCTGGTCAGTGATGCTATTTGGAGGCGCAGATTTTCTTTTGCCTGGATGGTGTCCGGGTTGAACATCCTGATACCCAGTTTAACACCCTTTTACCTAGCTGGCATCCCAAAATCTACCTTAATTCCATTATACCTAGATGAACACCCTCATACTTAGCTGAACACCCTCATACTTAGCTGAACACCCTCATACATAACTGAACATCCTCATACCTAACTGAACATCCTCATACCTAACTGAACATCCTCATACCTAGCTGAACACCCTCATACCTAGCTGACCATCCTCATACCTAGCTGAACACCTTCATACCTAGCTGAACATCCTCATACCTAGCATCCTCATACCTAGCTGAACATCCTCATACCTAGCTGAACACCCTCATACCTAGCTGAACATCCTCATACCTAGCATCCTCATACCTAGCTGAACATCCTCATACCTAGCTGAACATCCTCATACCTAGCTGAACACCCTCATACCTAGCTGTACACCCTCATACCTAGCTGTACACCCTCATACCTAGCTGTACACCCTCATACCTAGCTGTACACCCTCATACCTAGCTGTACATCCTCATACCTAGCTGACCATCCTCATACCTAGCTGACCATCCTCATACCTAGCTGAACATCCTCATACCTAGCTGAACATCCTCATACCTAGCTGAACATCCTCATACCTAGCTGACCATCCTCATACCTAGCTGAACATCCTCATACCTAGCTGAACATCCTCATACCTAGCTGAACATCCTCATACCTAACTGAACACCCTCATACCTAGCTGTACATCCTCATACCTAGCTGACCATCCTCATACCTAGCTGAACACCTTCATACCTAGCTGAACATCCTCATACCTAACTGAGCATCCTCATACCTAGCTGACCATCCTCATACCTAGCTGACCATCCTCATACCTAGCTGAACATCCTCATACCTAGCTGAACATCCTCATACCTAGCTGAACATCCTCATACCTAGCTGAACATCCTCATACCTAACTGAACACCCTCATACCTAGCTGTACATCCTCATACCTAGCTGACCATCCTCATACCTAGCTGAACACCCTCATACCTAGCTGAACATCCTCATACCTAACTGAGCATCCTCATACCTAGCATCCTCATACCTAGCTGAACACGCTCATACCTAGCTGAATATCCTCATACCTAGCTGAACACCCTCATACCTAGCTGAATATCCTCATACCTAGCTGAACACCCTCATATCTAGCTGAATATCCTCATACCTAGCTGAACACCACCATATTTAGCTGAACACCCTCATACCTAACTGAATATCCTCATACCTAGCTGAACATCCTCATACCTAGCTGAACACCCTCATACCTAGCTGAATATCCTCATACCTAGCTGAACATCCTCATACCTAGCTGTATATCCTCA
This sequence comes from Hyla sarda, assembly GCF_029499605.1. NCBI lineage: Eukaryota > Metazoa > Chordata > Amphibia > Anura > Hylidae > Hyla > Hyla sarda. The sequence goes on from NC_079189.1 coordinate 617,682,172, forward strand.
TACCTAACTGAACACCCTCATACCTAACTGAACACCCTCATACCTAGCTGAATATCCTCATACCTAGCTGAACATCCTCATACCTAACTGAACACCCTCATACCTAGATGTACATCCTCATACCTAGCTGTATATCCTCATACCTAACTGAACATCCTCATACCTAACTGAACACCTTCATACCTAGCTGAATATCCTCATACCTAGCTGAACATCCTCATACCTAGCTGAACACCCTCTTATCTAGCTGAATATTCTCTTACCTACCTAAATACTTTCATACCTAACATCCTCATATATAAGGAATATAAGTACTATATATCCTGATCCCATAGAGATAGCAGCAGTATACAGATATAGCTGAAGGGGGGTGTATAACAATTATATATTCTGATCTCAAAGAGATAGAAGCAGCAGTATACAGATAGAGCTGGAGGAGATGTGTATAACTACTATATATCCAGATCCTATAGGGATAGCAGCAAATAGTATAAAGATCAAGTTGAAGGGGAGGTGTATAACTGCTATATATTCTGACCTCATAGAGAAAGCAGCAGTATACAGATAGAGCTGGGGGGGGGTATAACTACTATATATCCTGATCATATAGAGATAGCAGCAGAAGTAAACAGATACATCTGGATGGGGGGGGGGGTAAAACTACTATATATCCTGATCCTATAAAGACAGCAGCTGTATACAGATAGAGCTGATATATATTTACCTTATACTTGAACACTGGATACATGAGGATGACGGTGAAGCTGGTCCTATCTAGAGAAGGCCCCTGTCCTGGTCTTATATACTGTGACGGTTCATTAGATCCACGTTCAGTGACCTCAGACTAGAGACAATAACATCTTCCTGGTAATAAAATCAATGTCTGTGTTTGTTTTTACTCACTTTTGGTATTTTTTCTGATGTTATCCAGGTGGAGCAATCCTTCTCCTAATTACGACATTTAATGTGTGGAAACCGGATATAATACATCTCCAAAGGTTAATTCTAAACTCCACTGAATTCCATCTAATGTTGATAGGACGTGTCCCAAATGTTTGGTCTAAATCACAAAAAATAAAATAAATCATGAGACCGTTAGGCTATTCCTCTATCTTTCTTATAATAAAGAAAATGTATTACAATAACAAAAGTAATAAGTAATAAGAGTAATAGTGCAATAATAATAATTGTGGTCGGTGCTCATTCGTATAGCGAGCCTACCTAACTAAACCTCTTACTAGCTCGTAATTCCTACTCAATCCTGTAACCTATCTATGCAGTTAGAGTTATGCCACATACTGCCGCGTAGGAGTACACCTGAAAAATAGAGGGCATACCCTGATGTATAATGATAGACATGAAAATTATATTGAGGGAGGGTTGGGTGGGACGTGACGAACCCGCGGCGTCGGAGACAGGTACTGCCGCGGGTTCTTATAGGGAATCCCCGCCCCTTCCACAAATGCAGGCTAAATTATTAGCCTTTACACTTGTGGTCGGTGCTCATTCGTATAGCGAGCCTACCTAACTAAACCTCTTACTAAGCTCGTAATTCCTACTCAAACCTGTAACCTATCTATGCAGTTAGAGTTATGCCACATACTGCCGCGTAGGAGTATACCTGAAAAATAGAGGGCAAAACTAATAATGAGAACAAAGCACTATAAACACACATAACCACGTTGCCAGTGACTGAAATGTATCGAGCATTACTGACTATGGAATGGGGGTACAGTGCACGTAACACTGAACACCCCAATTACCTTACTACATATGCTGGCACACCATGTTGTGACGTCTGTGCAGCTGCCCCAATGCTTAGTGAATGACTGGATATAACGGACGGTTCGCTATAATAGTACTTGACATTTGTTTCACAAACAACGTAGTAATAAATGCTACCCCCTTGACAATGGCAGCGGCTGATCCCGTTGGATCCTTGATGTGCGGAAGCAAAGCTTGCAACACTCAGGCTGAGCATCGCTCGTGACTTGAGAAAATGCCGTGTGACGACAACCCGACCGGACAATGACCTTCTTCTGCTACACAATTTCAATGCGTAACTATCTGCATCCCAACAAACTAATGTAACTACGGTCATGCATCTAAATGCGATACCCCTAAACCTTAAGAAACCACGACAACTCAAGAACAGTGTGGCCTCTGACATTTAAGCTGTGCTGATGTCCCACTGGGGAATACCTAAACGTCAACTAACCAACTGACTAAGACAGCTGTCAGGGCTGATGGCTGGAGGGCTTACGAACCTCCCTCTGTGCGCACTCTTCAGGGCAGATTGATGGCATGGGATGCAAACAATGACGCCCCGTCAAGGCTAAACCACGTAAACTATGCTGGATACCTGACAGATACTTTGTTAGTATTATACTAGATGCAATAAGAGTGTCAAAACCCGATAAATGCAAAATTGCACGTGAGACCTCCTCTGGGTATTTGACGTAAAACATTGTGAACGTATACCAGATCTCTGTGAGCTGTAGATGTGAAAAAGTCTCAGAGAACAACCCTATACCCGTATGCACAACTCCAAGTGCTACCAACGTGTATACACATGTGACTACCTAGTCACCAACCTCAACTTGTGTCAGGTTACCACTGTAACCAACCTGTGGACGTGACCGGCAATGAAACCACTAATGCAGCAAACATGACGATGAGACTCAACCAGCATATGGTTACTATCGTCAACCTAAAGCCGAGACAACAAAACCGACCACCCAGAGCCAAGCTAAGTCCCTGTACGCACAACCCAAATGCTAAGTAAACATATGGACGCATAATGACGTTTCCGCCAACCAAAAGTCATGTCAGGTTGCAACTGAATAAACCTGTAGACATGACAGGCCGAACATAAATGAAAGACTCAACCAAATCTGTAACTAATAATATGACCTGAACCAACCAGATTGTACCCATAATAGACCTATGAACGTGGCAATTAACAATGGAAAATAAAGCTATATCCCTGTGCATAACCCAACAGCTGAATAACATAACGTATAATGATATTGCCGCCAACCTGAAATCGTGTCAGGTTGTATCTGGATTGAGCTGTAGACGTAACTGGTCCAGCCGAATTTAAAACCTCAACCAATGTAATACACAGACAACTTTATGGGCGTATGTACGAACTGAGTGCATGCACCGAACAACTTATGAACGTATGGCTAAAATGAACTGCTTGAGTGAACATATGCACTGAAACAACTAAATAAGCAGGTACACCAAGCAATTTATCCGCACATATGACCCGTATGACTTGAATAACTGCATTAAGCACTGATATACAATTCAACACATGAATTTAACTATACCACCGCCTATGTGTCATAATGTTGTCGCTCTGAAAGGCGTGTCAGTAACAATAATTATCTAATGTATCCCCCTGCAGACTTGGCAGGTATAATGGGTATACACTGCCTATGTGTCGTGTTATTGATGCACTGAAGACGTGTCAGTAACAACAATTATGCAATGTACCCCCCCTGCAGACGCGGCAGGTATAATGGGTATACACTGCCTATGTGTCGTGTTATTGTTGTTCTGAAGACGTGTCAGTAACAACAATTATGCCATGTACCCCCCCTGCAGACGTGGCAGGTATAATGGATATACACCACCTATGTGTCGTGTTATTGTTGTTCTGAAGACGTGTCAGTAACAACAATTATGCAACGTACCCCCCTGCAGACGTGGCAGGTATAATGGGTATACACTGCCTATGTGTCGTGTTATTGTTGTTCTGAAGACGTGTCAGTAACAACAATTATGCAACGTACCCCCCTGCAGACGTGGCAGCTATAATGGGTATACACTGCCTATGTGTCGTGTTATTGTTGCACTGAAGACGTGTGAGTAACAACTATGCAACGTACCCCCCCTGCAGACGTGGCAGGTATAATGGGTATACACTGCCTATGTGTCGTGTTAAAGTTGTTCTGAAGATGTGTCAGTAACTACAATTATGCAACGTACCCCCCTGGACATGGCAGGCATAATGGGTATACACCCCCTATGTATCGTGTTATGTTATTCTGAAGACATGTCACTAACAACAACTACGCCATGCATCTCCCTGCAGACGTGGCAGGCATGAAGGGCATAAACCATCTATAGGTCATGAGGCCGTTACTCTGAAAGCATGTCAGCAATAACTACTGAGTCAAACAACCCACGACCGTATACATAGACAAACTAGGGGCGTATGTACAAAACTTTGAGCGCGTGCACCGAACAACCTAGGAACGTATACTGAACAAACCATACAAACTGATGCACAGAGCAACTCATGAACACACATGCCCAGTACGACTATATAATTGCATGAAGCGCTAATGTATGATACAACACATGAATTTATACATACGATGTCTGTCCCTCTGTACAGTAACTAGAAAGCACTGACCCGAATCGATTTTCCCTTTTTATATACAAATATAAATATATATACACACACATACATGGGGCAGGTATAATAGGTATACCACCACTGTGTCGTAGTGTTGTCGCACTGAAGGCGTGTCAATAACAACAATTGCAATGTATCCCCCTGTAGACGTGGCAGGTATAATGGGTATACACCACCTATGTGTCGTGAGGCTGTAGCTCTGAACACATGTCAGCAACAACTACTGAGTACCACCCCCTGCTGGCATGGCAAATACGATGCCCCGACCGCAACAGCTGTATAAATACTAAGTGAGGAACGCATGTGCCCTAATGCTATGAAACTATATGCACTGCAGATACTACAATGAATCTACAGAAATGCACTGTAAACACTATAACGTGTGAAAACTTATAGGAACTGACATTAGCATGAAACCCTGAGCGTAGAGACCAAATTAACTATGTGCGTATACACAAGCGAACTATATGAATAAAGCCCACTGTAAATGCTGCCATGGCAATAAATACTTATCCACAATATCAAAGTAACAAGCGGATGTGAGATATAACAGCACAAGCATAAGAACAGTGTAATTAATACTAGCATATGTAAATTACAAGCTTAAGTACAATGAATCTATGCACGTATGTACGAGAGTGTGCTACAAGTGTATAAACAATAACATACTACCTCACTTATATAATGTAATCTGAAGTTACGAGCCCATATGCCCTATAAGCTACAACTAAGTTAACCTGGAAGAAATGAGGACAAACTATGTGTGTAAGTTCGGGACAACTACATGCACATAGGAAAAGAGCAAACTAAGTGCATATGTACGGAACTATGCCGTATAACAAGCTATGAGCGACTGTACTAATAAACTAGATTAACCTATAATCAAGAAAACTGTATGCGCGTATGCTCAACAAGTGCATGCGCGTATGGCCAACAACAACTATATGAACGTCTGCACCGAACAAATCTTATAAACTTATGCAAAGAACAAACAATATGCATGCATGTAGTGACCACGTACTTACACACAGAACACTCCATGCGCTGTACAAGCATATATGCGGTACCATAATCGTGTGCCCAGCACTACACTACAAGCGTGAGTACAGCACACATACCACGAGCACATGCACCGCACAACTCCCACGAGCCACCAGCGTATATACAGTGTAACTCCTACAAGTGTATGTACGATATGAATCCTATAAGCGTGTATGCAGTATGAAACCTACGAGCGTGTGTACCGTGTAAATACTACCAGCGAGTGTGCAGTATAACCCTCTGAGCGTATGTGCAGTATAAAACCCTGCGAGTGTGTGTACAGTATGAACCCTACAAGCATGTGTTCAGTATGACTCCTACGAGCGTGTGTACAGTACAATCTTACAAGTGTACTCCTGCGAGCGTAAATGCAGTATGAATCCTACGAGCGTCTGTACAGTATAAATCTTGCAAACGTGTGTACAGTATAATTCTGCGAGCGCAAATGCAGTATAAATCCTACGAGCGTGTGTACAATATATTTGCTGTGAGCGTATATACAGCATAAATCCTGCTACAGTATAAATGCTACGAGCCTGTGTTACAGTATAAATGCCACAAACGTGAGTACAGTATAAATGCCACGAACATATGAACAGTATAAATGCCACAAACGTTTGTACAGTATAAATTTCACGAGTGTGTGTACAGAATAAATGCCACGAGTGTGTGTACAGAATAAATGCCAAGAGCGTGTGTACAGTATAAATGCCATGAGCGTGTGTACAGTATAAATGCCATGAGCGTGTGTACAGAATAAATGCCACGAGTGTGTGTACAGAATAAATGCCAAGAGCGTGTGTACAGTATAAATGCCATGAGCGTGTGTACAGAATAAATGCCACGAGTGTGTGTACAGAATAAATGCCAAGAGCGTGTGTACAGTATAAATGCCATGAGCGTGTGTACAGTATAAATGCCATGAGCGTGTGTACAGTATAAATGCCATGAGCGTGTGTACAGTATAAACGCCAAGAGCGTCTGTACAGTATAAATGCCATGAGCGTGTGTACAGTATAAATGTCACGAGCGTGTGTACAGTATAAATGCCACAAGCGTGTGTACAGTATAAATGCCATGAGCGTGTGTACAGTATAAATGCCATGAGCGTGTGTACAGTATAAATGCCATGAGCGTGTGTACAGTATAAATGCCATGAGCGTGTGTACAGTATAAACGCCAAGAGCGTCTGTACAGTATAAATGCCATGAGCGTGTGTACAGTATAAATGTCACGAGCGTGTGTACAGTATAAATGCCACAAGCGTGTGTACAGTATAAATGCCATGAGCGTGTGTACAGTATAAATGCCATGAGCGTGTGTACAGTATAAATGCCACGAGCGTGTGTACAGTATAAATGCCACGAGCGTGTGTACAGTATAAACGCCAAGAGCGTCTGTACAGTATAAATGCCATGAGCATGTGTACAGTATAAATGTCACGAGCGTGTGTACAGTATAAATGCCACAAGCGTGTGTACAGTATAAATGCCATGAGCGTGTGTACAGTATAAATGCCACGAGCGTGTGTACAGTATAAATGCCACGAGCGTGTGTACAGTATAAATGCCACGAGCGTGTGTACAGTATAAATGCCACGAGCGTGTGTACAGTATAAATGCCATGAGCGTGTGTACAGTATAAATGCCACGAGCGTGTGTACAGTATAAATGCCACGAGCGTGTGTACAGTATAAACGCCAAGAGCGTCTGTACAGTATAAATGCCATGAGCGTGTGTACAGTATAAATGTCACGAGCGTGTGTACAATATAAATGCCACAAGCGTGTGTACAGTATAAATGCCACGAGCGTCTGCCACGAACAGTATAAATGCTACAAGCGTGTGTACAGTATAAATGCCACGAGCACGTGTACAGTATAAATGCCACAAGCGTGCATACCAAATGAATGCATACCAAATGAATTCGAATAACGCCCACTGCGACTTAAGATTAACCTAACCTATCTGCACAACCAAATGACAAAGCGAAGACCTTACCACGATGGTGACACTCCTAAACTATTTTGATACCTTACACTTTTTTTTTTTTTTTTTTGTGACGACATTAACAATGGTCGTAACAAATGCCTGATGGAAAGAAATGCTGGGATCGTGGATCTCCTCACAATGAAGCAACATATATAGGAACCGTTCACGACAACCCATAACTATTGACAAATCAGGGCCTCGTACTAGCGAACTTAAGTGCCTAGAATAGAAAATGCAGGGATCAATGCTGAGTAAGTCCCTACTGAGCTATGGCACCGCCCATTGATTTATCCACGTGCTAGGTGCCGTGCTGCCCACCATATGAGACAGACCCTGCATATACGATGCACTGCTGAAATGCTGCAGATACCCGATATGCCCGGCGGCAAAAAACACCAAAAGTATCGTCATACTACTTACAGCTCCCCGGTATAAATGCACACAGAGCTGCAAGACCCGCACGACCTGAGGGAGACCGCGCTACCCTTCACTGTTGCGGTACCGTAACCTGTTACCTCCCATGATCCTCCGCTATCCCCGAGATTAAATGCAGTATGCTGTACCCAGCTGAGTACAGATAGAAGGCCGGGCTGCTCCCTGTTCCTGGTACCCGCCATCTTCCTAACCAAGCCTCGGAGCGCCGTTCCATGAGGCTGCGGGAACCGGGACCAGGACAGCATACTCACCGGCCTCAACGCCGCCGCCCACAACATCCAGTCGGCTGACGTGGAACGTGGGATCCCGTGCTGAAACCGGGGCCTGGGCTGACCGAGGGTGCCCTCCGTGCTCCGGCTTACCTCCGGAGAGAGGGCTGCAGCGGACGCCGCCACCCCGGCCGGCCCCGGCCGCTTACCAGTACACTGAAAACCGGAACTTCCGTGCATCAGCTGACTCGTGTGTCAGCTGATCCCCAGTCACGTGACGAACCCGCGGCGTTGGAGACAGGTACTGCCGCGGGTTCTTATAGGGAATCCCCGCCCCACCAACAAATATAGGCTAAATTATTAGCCTTAACACTACTGCAATAATAGTAATAATGCAATAATAGTAATAGTGCAATAATAGTAATAATGTAGTAATAGTAATAATGTAATGATAGTAATAGTGTAATAATAGTAACAGTGCAATAATAGTAATAGTGCAATAATAGTAATAATGTAGTAATAGTAATAATGTAATGATAGTAATAGTGCAATAATAGTAATAATGTAGTAATAGTAATAATGTAATGATAGTAATAGTGTAATAATAGTAACAGTGCAATAATAGTAATAATGTAATAATAGTAATAATGTAGTAATAGTAATAATAATGTAATAATAGTAATAGTGCAATAATAGTAATAATGTAGTAATAGTAATAATGTAATGATAGTAATAGTGTAATAATAGTAACAGTGCAATAATAGTAATAATGTAATAATAGTAATAATGTAGTAATAGTAATAATAGTGTAATAATAGTAATAGTGCAATAATAGTAATAATGTAGTAATAGTAATAATAATGTAATAAGAGTAATAGTGCAATAATAGTAACAGTGCAATAATAGTAATAGTGTAATAATAGTAATAATGTAATGATAGTAATAGTGCAATAATAGAAATAATGTAGTAATAGTAATAATGTAATGATAGCAATAGTGCAATAATAGTAACAGTGCAATAATAGTAATAATGTAGTAATAGTGTAATAATAGTAACAGTGCAATAATAGTAATAATGTAGTAATAGTAATAATGTAATGATAGTAATAGTGCAATAATAGTAATAATGTAGTAATAGTAATAATGTAATGATAGTAATAGTGTAATAATAGTAACAGTGCAATAATAGTAATAGTGCAATAATAGTAATAATGTAGTAATAGTAATAATGTAATGATAGTAATAGTGCAATAATAGTAATAATGTAGTAATAGTAATAATGTAATGATAGTAATAGTGTAATAATAGTAACAGTGCAATAATAGTAATAATGTAATAATAGTAATAATGTAGTAATAGTAATAATAATGTAATAATAGTAATAGTGCAATAATAGTAATAATGTAGTAATAGTAATAATGTAATGATAGTAATAGTGTAATAATAGTAACAGTGCAATAATAGTAATAATGTAATAATAGTAATAATGTAGTAATAGTAATAATAGTGTAATAATAGTAATAGTGCAATAATAGTAATAATGTAGTAATAGTAATAATAATGTAATAAGAGTAATAGTGCAATAATAGTAACAGTGCAATAATAGTAATAGTGTAATAATAGTAATAATGTAATGATAGTAATAGTGCAATAATAGAAATAATGTAGTAATAGTAATAATGTAATGATAGCAATAGTGCAATAATAGTAACAGTGCAATAATAGTAATAATGTAGTAATAGTGTAATAATAGTAACAGTGCAATAATAGTAATAATGTAGTAATAGTAATAATGTAATGATAGTAATAGTGCAATAATAGTAATAATGTAGTAATAGTAATAATGTAATGATAGTAATAGTGTAATAATAGTAACAGTGCAATAATAGTAATAGTGCAATAATAGTAATAATGTAGTAATAGTAATAATGTAATGATAGTAATAGTGCAATAATAGTAATAATGTAGTAATAGTAATAATGTAATGATAGTAATAGTGTAATAATAGTAACAGTGCAATAATAGTAATAGTGCAATAATAGTAATAATGTAGTAATAGTAATAATAATGTAATAAGAGTAATAGTGCAATAATAGTAACAGTGCAATAATAGTAATAGTGTAATAGTAATAATGTAATGATAGTAACAGTGCAATAATAGTAATAATGTAATAATAGTAACAGTGCAATAATAGTAATAATGTAGTAATAGTAATAATGTAATGATAGTAATAGTGCAATAATAGTAACAGTGCAATAATAGTAATAATGTAGTAATAGTGTAATAATAGTAACAGTGCAATAATAGTAATAATGTAGTAATAGTGTAATAATAGTAACAGTGCAATAATAGTAATAATGTAGTAATAGTGTAAAAATTATAAAATGTAATAATAGTGTAATTATAGTAATAGTGTAATAATAGTAACAGTGCAATAATTGTAATAATGTAATAATAGTAATAATGTAATAATGTAATGATAGCAATAATGTAATAATAGTAATAGTGCAATAATAGTAATAATGTAATGATAGTAATAGTGTAATAATAGTAACAGTGCAATAATAGTAACAGTGCAATAATAGTAATAATGTAATGATAGTAATAGTGTAATAATAGTAATAGTGTAATGATAGTCATAGTGTAGTAATAGTAATAATGTAATAATAGTAATAATGTAATAATAGTAAAAGTGCAATAATAGTAATAATGTAATAATAGTAATAGTGTAAAAATAAAATATAATAATAGTGTAATTATAGTAATAGTGTAATAACAATAACAGTGTAATAATAGTAATAGTGTAATAATAGGAACATTGTAAAAAATGATAACATGTAGTAATAGTGTAATAACAATAACAGTGTAATAATAGTAATAATACGGCGTGTAGAGAGGTGCGTACGGCACTGCGGCTTCTATGGAACTGTAATGCTGTGCGTGGTCGGACTTAGCTGTGTGGTGCTCAGATTTATAAATGATGTCCAGTATATTCAGCAGATGAAAGATGATGTAGGAAAAAATCGGCACTCACCAGGGCTTCAGTTCTTCATGCTTTATTGCATAAAAAGCATACTCACATGTAAAGGAAGGGAGACATACAGTGGGGGGAATCAGGGCGACAAAGCTCCGCTTCGTACAGGGATTGTACTTCCTCCGGCCATTACTATAGTAATAGTGTAATAACAATAACAGTGTAATAATAGTAATAATGTAATAATAGTAATAGTGTAATAATAGCAATAATGTAATAATAGTAATAATGTAATTATAGTAATAGTGTAATTATAGTAATAATGTAGTAATAGTAATAATGTAATTATAGTAATAGTGCATAAATAGTAATAATGTAATAATAGTAATAATGTAATTATAGTAATAGTGTAATAATAGTAATAATGTAATAATAGTAATAATGTCATTATAGTAATAGTGTGCTAACAGTGCAATGATAGTAATAGTGTAATAATAGTAATATTGTAATAATAGTAAATGTATAGTAATAGTGTAATAATAGTAATAGTGTAATGATAGTAATAGTGTAATAATAGTAATAGTGCAATAATAGTAATAATGTAATAATAGTAATAATGTAATTATAGTAATAGTGTGCTAACAGTGCAATGATAGTAATATTGTAATAATAGTAAAAGTATTATAATAATAATAGTGTAATTACAGTAATAGTGTAATAATAGTAATAATGTAATTATAGTAATAGTGTAATGATAGTAATAGTGTAATGATAGTAATAATGTAATTATAGTAATAGTGTAATGATAATAATAGTGTAATAATAGTAATAATGTAATTATAGTAATAGTGTAATGATAGTAATAGTGTAATGATAGTAATAATGTAATTATAGTAATAGTGTAATGATAGTAATAGTGTAATGATAGTAATAATGTAATTATAGTAATAATGTAATAATAGTAATAGTGTAATGATAGTAATAATGTAATAATAGTAATAATGTAATAATAGTAATAGTGTAATGATAGTAATATTGTAATAATAGTAAAAGTATTATAATAATAATAGTGTAATTACAGTAATAGTGTAATAATAGTAATAATGTAATAATAGTAATAGTGTAATGATAGTAATAGTGTAATGATAGTAATAATGTAATTATAGTAATAGTGTAATGATAATAATAGTGTAATAATAGTAATAATGTAATTATAGTAATAGTGTAATGATAGTAATAGTGTAATGATAGTAATAATGTAATTATAGTAATAGTGTAATGATAGTAATAGTGTAATGATAGTAATAATGTAATAATAGTAATAATGTAATAATAGTAATAGTGTAAAAATAATAAAATGTAATAATAGTGTAATTATAGTAATAGTGTAATAATAGGAACATTGTAAAAAATAAAATGTAATAATAGTGTAATTATAGTAATAGTGTAATAACAATAACAGTGTAATAATATAATAATAGTAACATTGTAATAATAGCAGTGTAAAAATAATAAAATGTAATAATAGTGTAATTATAGTAAAAGTGTAATAACAATAGTGTAATAATAGTAATAGTGTAATAACAATAATAGTGTAATAATAGTAATAGTGTAATAATATTAACAGTGTGAAAATTAGTAAACTTTTCAAAAGTTTCATTCACCCGACTCGCCAAACTGTTGCGAAAAGTTCAGTTTTTGTTGAACTAATTCGATTCAGTTTTGTCTCAGTTACGCTCAGTTTTGGTGACATGCGGTAACCCATGGTAACTAGCTTGTTTAATGCACTAGCAGATTTGTTGTGTATGTGTAGGCCTGGTTAAAACTACCAGCAAAAAGGGTGATGGTGGCCTGGTGGGCCTAGTGGTATCTAGCATTCAGCAGGAGGTATAAAAATTAGGTTTTTGAAATAAAAAGAAATAAAAAAATTCAAATAGCAGCAGCAAGGGTGATGGCAGACTAGAGGGACTGATAGTATCCAGAGTAAAGCAGGAGTAGGTGACTAGTAGCCAGCATATAGCAGGAGGAGGAGGAGGAGGAGGTTGACCTTGCTGGAAATAGCAGTAGCAAAGGTGAGGCCTGACTTGAGGCTCTAATAGTAGCCAGCAGACAGCTGGATGTGGCTTACTGTTAGTATCCACCATAAATCAGGAGGTGGCTAGTTGTAGTGGCCAGTATACAGAAGTAGGTGGCTGAATTGTTGGGTTTAGCCTACAGCAGAAAGTGGCTTGTCGTAGTGACCAGGGTACAGCAGGACGTGGCTTGTGGTAGTGTCCAGCATACAGCAGGAGGTGGCTGCCTGTAGTAGCCAGCATATAACAGGAGGTGGCCATACTGTTGAGAGTTGTAGTTTCCAGCGGACAGCAGAAGGTTTAAAAATTGAGGGTTTAAAAAAATGTCCAGTCCCATACTTGGCTGGAAGTAGCAGCAGCAAGGGTGAGGACAGACTAGAGGGCCTGCTAGTAGCCAGTGACAGCAGGAGGGGGCTCATAGTACCCAGTGTACAGCAGGAGGTAGCTGGCTGTAGTATCCAGTGTACAGCAGGAGGTGACTGTCCTATAGTATCCAGGTTACAGCAGGAGGTAGCTGACTGTTAGTAACTAGCGTATAGCAAGAGGTGGCTGGTGGTATTCAGCACACCGCAGGTGGAGGCTGACTGATAAGAGTTGTAGTTTCAAGCAGACAGTAGGAGGTTTAAAAGTTGAGGTTTTTCAAATTTTTCCAGGGCCAGGTCTGGCTGGAAGAAGTAGCAGCAAGGGTGAGGCTACACTAGAGGTAGTAGTAGTAGCCAGAGGACAGCTTGAGGTGGCTAACCTGTAGTATCCAGCATACAGCAGGAGTTGGCTTTCCTGTAGGACCCAGCATACAGCAGGAGGAGGTGGACTGTTAAGAGTCGAAGTAGCAGAAAGCAGCATCAAGGTTGAGGTTGTACTATAGTAATTGTAGTATCCAGTGGACAGCAGGAGGTTTACAAATTGGGGTTTTTCAAATATTTAGTGGTCGAGGCTTGGCTGGGTGCAGCCAGACTGGAGGCCTGTAGTAGCCAGCAGACAGCAGGAGGTGGCTGATTTGTAGTTCCAGCGTACAGCAAGAGGAGGCTGAATATTAGTAGGTATAGTAAACGTTATATAGTAAAAGTTATAGTGCAACGTGCTGGCAGTTGTAGTTTTGGTTTGGGACAGCTGCAGAGCCATAGGCTTTGTCAGGGCATGCTGTAAGTTGTGGTTAGTAAACTGACTCAAAACTAATACTACAATTACAAGTGGTAAGGGCAAATCATTTTCGGATTAGGTTTTCAGGCAAACACATCCTAAAATTTCATTTCAGTGCACTACTAGCTACTACAACTCCCACCAGTCCACCATCTCCAGCTGTCAACTGGCTACTACAACTCCCACAAGTTCAGCACCTCCTGCTGTATACTGGCTATAACAACCCACCAGTTGACCATTGCCTGTTGTATGCTGGCTACTTCAACTCCTACCAGTACACCAGTACACCACTGCTGCTACAACTTCTACTAGCCAGGCATATACAACCCATTATCCCCCACCAAAATGTTTTTATTATTTTTTCAGCTTTTTATACAAAAGCTATTTCTTCCTTACTATTTTGACATATTCACAGAGCATGCCCACAACACTATGTGTGACATTTTCCCCTGCTTGCCAATGATAGATCAGGTTTTAATAAATCCCCCCCATTGTGTATATTCTGTACTTGTGAAAGAAGCTCAGTAAAGTTTTTTCATACCATCCTGGCCTCACTCCTGGGCTTTGTGTGCGGCAACAGCTTTATATGAAAAGGGACCTCAGGACTACACCACTCAGCAACAACATACTACATATGTACTACTACCCTCACCATCACCCACATCATTGTCTCTAGTGCTCACCACATATACATTGCTGACAATACACGTCCGCTTCATTTTCTCTATTTAGCAGAGTTCTTCATAAGAGTTAAAGGGGTACTCCCACCATGAGGTTTACTTGTCTTCAGCCACGCTACTTCCCTGCAGTGTTCCAAATAAGGATGGAACGCCAGCACCTGTTTGACAGTTTAGGTAAGTGTTGTTCTGGTGATGTTAACCCAAAGTTTGCCTGAACGTGCGCATCTCCACCCTCACTTATGTGGTGTCCCGGTATTGCATACCGTACCTTGTATGGTGGTCCCCAAAGTCAGTTACTACGTTCAGGTAGGATCCCCCAGGTGGGACAGCCCCTAGTCGCCTCCTACTTCTCAAATTTTATAATGTTTATGTGTACATATTTAATAGAGTGTATATTTAATATAATGCATATTAGAGTACTTACCTTGTTAGCATCACAGGACCTTCGGTCATGTGACCATGTGAAATCCTCTATGGTATGTTGGAGGACCTTTGGAGGTCCTTGGGTCACATGTTTACCCATTACTCTATGTAAGGATGATTGACAGAAGTATTGGACCAATTAGCACTAGTCCAGCCCCTGCCGATATAAGGGAGCTGTAGCCAATTATCGCTCTCTTGGGTTGCTGCTCTTGTGGATGTCGGACTAGCAGGACGGATTGGCACAACTTTCAAAGACAAGCTAGGCCAGAAAAGCTGCCGGCCTGAGCCTAAACTAAACCGTCAGTCCTAAACTAAATCCCCGCTAAAGCTAGCGTGACTACTGGACCGAAACTAAATCCCCTAAATACAGTGAAACAGCGCATCTCAGTCTACAGACAGATTAAGGTCCCAACCACTGTCAATCTCTAAGAGACTTTGCATGTATAGAGACTGTTCCGGTTATGAAGCTTGCATAAAATCTTCAGTAAAGTTCCGACTGTTTTCAGCAAACTCTCCGGTTGTGGACATTCAATTATTCTATACCTCCCTATAGCTCTTGGGAAGGGTAGGACAAGCATTACAGAGGAGCCCTCACCCTGGCGTCACGAATAGAAAGGGTTAAACAAGCACCCTTACTAACCGCACAGCTACATCCCATATACCCTACTCCCCCAGGCTATCACACTTACCCTTGGTAAGTATTTTCCTCAGAGAGAGGCACCGCTTTCAGTGTAAAACGGAGATTCAAAAAGGCCATTAGCACTCCGTGGGCTTTCTGGGTAAGAAATAGGTTTGGACATATTTATGTTGGAGCAGTGAGACGGGAATACCCCTCTAACTACCTGTTTAGTTTTCTCACTGTATCAAACTAAAAACACAGACTTGGCAGACGCTCCCGTTCACTTCTGCAGAATTGACTCTGTGATTTCCCGTATATTTACTTTACCTTCTCAATATAGATACAGGTGATGGAACAAACACAACTTTGACCGAGGTCACTGACCAAACAACTATGTGGCATCTACGGAGGTAAAAGTATCAACATTGGGAAACTGTAGTAAATATACTGGAGATCCGGGAATACGATCTATAGAAGTGAATCGGGGAGTCAGCCAAGCAGGGGCATCACATATAGGGTGCAGAGGGGCCCAATATCCTTAGAGGCACAAAGTCTGATGTCCATATAATTGTCATGAGTTGTGTCCCTAAGTCTGTAGTGAGTGGGGGTGCATACAATGTATTCGACATCCATAGCTTAGAGCTATATGGATTGTACATACAGGAGCAGGGGCTCCTGTTCTGTCCTGACTTCCTGCTCCTGTTCAGGACTGCAGCTGTGCAGAGCTTCTAGTGTAGGCTGGAGGGATATTATCTACCTACTGGGGGGGGGGGCATTCTGGGAAGGAAAATTGCCTACCTTCTGGGGGCATGTTGGGGGAAGGGGGCATTACCTACCTACTAAGAAAATCCTGTAGGGGATAGAATCCTGGGGGGGGGGGGGGTGTTACAACTATCACATGACAACCCCAGGTGTACGATGATTTGCTGTATTATGTGTCAATCAGATCTCAGGCCAATAGGAGACAGCAAAGGGGGTAGGGACGTTTACACGCAGCGGCAGCCATTTTGGAGAGACACAGATAGACAGACTGTGTGTGAGCAGTAGGAGCAGGAGATCCTGCAGAATCCCAAAAGCTTTATCATATAACAATAACCTCCACAGCTAGAGGAGCACAATCCCCAGGCTGTACAATTCCACAGCACGGCCTCCATCTTTGGGCGATCTCAGGGACCTCCTGTCCATCCCTCAGTTCCCAGACAGTCTTATTCCAGGCACATTCAACTATCTGTACAACTACTGAGCAAAGCTGTGGACTGATGTCAGAGACATTTGTTGTCCCTTCCTGCAGAAGCCTCATCATGGACTACAAATCCCAGCCAGCTTTATTGCAGGCACATACAAATATCTGTATAACTAAGCAAAGCTGTGATAGTAATATGTATTTAAAACCCCATGAACGCAGCATAACCATCTAAAGCACCTTTACTTACATTTACGGGGTTTAAGTGCACAAATTATATCTACTGGTTGTAAATTGACAGCACTATGAAAGCATCTCCATGTAACGAGCAACAGCCCTGTAAAGTGGCAGTACTTTGGTATCCTTGGTTTAATGAAGCATTATATCCATGCCAAGTCCTTGTGCCCATTGGTAAACCCGCTGGAAGCCATGGATTTCCCGCTGGAAGCCCCGGAATAGAATCCAATGAATCCTTTGCTCGGGGGAGCTTGTGGACAGTCATTGGTTTCAGTCGGGCTTGAGACCCTCCAGCTGGTATTCTCTCGTGAACTTAAGAACTTCCTGGTAGTACCAGGAGGACTCCCAGTTGTAAGGGTAGGAGTTGTCCCACTTTTCAAACCCCAGCCTCCTCCAGAGAGGCAGGAGACAAAAGCAAGACATGGACCGGCGCTGCTGTCACCTTATGTGCATCTGCGCTGGTGCGGGGTGTGTAGTGTGCCTGGCCCTAAGTTGGTGCCTGGAGCCATTACAAGTGCGGAAGGACATAGTGGAGGCCAGACCAGCAGAAGCAGATGTCGGTACAGTAGCGGCACTGAGAAGGAGCAGATGGAAGGAGTCCCATGGGGTTAAAGACGGGACATCAGTGTGAGAGTAGCTAGAAAGAGAAAAGGAAACTTAGGACAGCCAGAGCCAGCCTGCTTAAATGGCCACCGTCAGATATAAAAAAATTATATGTTGTACATCTTGGCAAAACAATAGTTTTTCTAATATGTGATTAAGCCCGCAGGGCTGTGTTTGTAGGAGGGGCGTGGGCTATATAACACCCATAATCCCCTACCTCGGGGGGTGTATTTCGTTTGTGTAGTGTTTTCTGTTTCAGAAGCACTACTCCTAGCTCATACATCTGGAGGTGTAGAAGGTTCGTGTCGGTTGTTTGTGCAAAGTTCCCAGTCGGTCAGGATAGGTAAGTGCCGTTACCCCCCTTTAACACAGGGTAATGGGCTGGGTACATACAGCCTGCTAGGGCTTGCGATGGCCTGCTGTGGCATTGCAATGATATACTGTCACTATGTAATGCTTGCCTGCCCATCACTGTTGCCCCAAAAACAATAAATGCATCTATATAAATGCATCTTTATATATATATATATATATATATATATATATATATATATATTGCAATGGCAGGTGGCGCTTGTCATGGCAGGATCACTTACTGTGTCTTAGTTCGGAGGGCCCACCCCTTCTCAACTGTGCTATAGTATTTGTTGGCAGGTCTCGCACCTGAAGTGGTGGAGCGGGGCGTGCGCTGAGACATGGGGGTGGGGCGTCGGGCCTCCTCTCACGCTGCTGGTCACATGGCCGGCGTGCTCTCACTGCCAGCGCAGACAGCCTGCGCTCTCATAACATAGGGACGGCTGGGCAGCAAGGCGCTTTGGGTGCGCACAGCGCTGCTAAAAACGGGTGGTGTCACTATGTTATACATGTTTTCACTAAATGTCATCGTGCAGTGTGCCTTTACGGCTTAGGCTGCAGAGGGCAGAGCACACATTTTCTTGTCAGGGGCGAGGCGGCGGCTGCGGGTGGCTGGTCAGGCTAAGAGTCATTAGATGGGTGAGGAAGGGGGGGAGGAGGAAGCAAGTGCATACTCATTAGGTTCATAGTTAGGCACCGGGTCTTTTGAACGGGGCAGGTTTAGTAGGTACAATGGGAGAAAAGTAGCGGGTGACTTGAGGTGGTAGGCACGTTACGGCACAGCGAGGGGCAGCAGTAGGCTAGTGGGGCACTGTGTACGGGTGGTTACGGCTTTTATTAATAGATAATTGTTTGCTGTTTATTTTAGTTGTTGAAGTTACGGTGGTTCACATTGTCCTGTATACACTGACAATGTTTTTCCAAAGACAACTGTGTTAAAAAAAAAAAAAGGGAGGTTTGTGTTTTTACGGACACATATTGCGGCACAGGCACACACATACGGAAAGTTACAGGGTAATCATCAACAGTTCTGGCTGGGGACGTTTAGGTAGGTCAAAAGGCATGCACCAGTCAATTTTATATACGTTCACATCCCGGCATGTTTTCCTTGCAGTTCAGGTCCATTGACATGTTACAAATGTCTGGCCATATGCGTCTCACATGCTCAATGAAAAAAAAATTCACATAAATAAACAAATAAAACTCAAAATTTTTTAAATGTAAAAAAATTTTTTTTTCCTTTCCTCTCCCTCCCCTTTCCCGCTGTTCGCCCCTGACGGCATTATTCACCTACGTACCTGACATGCAGTCAGGTGGCCTACACTCACACAGTTCATGGACACTTTCGGAACAATACTGCGCATACGCTTCCAATTCAGCAGACTGCCAGCATACCTGACACACGTTTTTCAGGTAGAACTCACCCACGTCATCGGTTACTGACACGCATTCAGATCAACCACGGCATGAAGTTGTAGCATAAGTGACTTGCCCATCATACCTGACACGTCTTCAGGTTGGAAGCTACTTACATTACATTGCTACTGACACATCTTCAGAGCAATACTGTTTAGCATAAGTGACTTGCCCATCATACCTGACACGTCTTCAGGTTGGAAGCTACTTACATTACATTGCTACTGACACGTCTTCAGAGCAATACTGTTTAGCATAAGTGACTTGCCCATCATACCTGACACGTCTTCAGGTTGGAAGTTACTTACGTCACATTGCTACTGACACATCTTCAGAGCAATACCGTTTAGGTAGATTTAGCTCAAGTAACGTTCCCATTATACCTGACACGTCGTCAGGGGGTACTTACTCACATCACATTGCTAACTGACACGCTTGCAGAGCAATACCGTTACGCAGCTTTAGCATAAGTGACTGGCCCAGTATACCTGAAGGACATTCAGGGGAGAGGTCACTTACCGCATTGTTCTCCGATTACACTTCAGAACAATACTGCGGGCATAAGCACAATAGGTAATAGAAAGAAAATAGCGATAAGAATAATATAAAAAAATAAATAATAATAATACATATATATAGTGGTCACATTGCAGGGTCTTCTCAACCGCCACGTTTCGAGGGGAATATCGCATATCCTTTTTCAGATATCCTCAGTACACATCACATGTCGAATACATAGTCACGGTCAACTGGTTGCGCTTTTTGCGTTTCACAAAACAGCATTACAACTCGCCTCCACGTTATAGGTAGTAATGCCAGTCCTTCAAATTTGTTTTCCAGGGCATGGCTCTTGGTGATGTTGTCTTGTGTTGCTAGAGTCAATAGCAGGAGTGTAAAAAAAAAAAAAAAAAAAAAAATAATTAAAGAGTACCTATTACTTTTCTACACTAACTTAAACTATGTTCCCTAACTACATCTAACACCTTTCCTGTCCTTAAATTTTTTTTTAAAGAGCTGTAAAAAGCTCTGTAACTTGTCTTCTTGCTCACTTATTGTGAGCACTCGGCAGGAGGATGTGGACGTGCCCCAGCAGGCTCCGCGTCACTGAAGCCTGCTGGGGGGGATTGCTTCCGCCCTCACTTCGGGGGGGGGGGGGCATGGGAATAGTACCTGCTTATCCTCAGTGTACGGGGCGCCGCCTGTCCTCACTGCCCAGATTTCTGCTTGTCCTCAGTGAATGGAGCGCTGCTTGTCCTCAGTGAATGAAGCGCCGCTTGTCCTCACTGAATGGAGCGCCGCTTGTCCTCACTGCCCAGATGCCTGCTTGTCCTCAGTGAATGGAGCGCCGCTTGTCCTCAGTGAATGGAGTGCTGCTTGTCCCCAGTGAATGGAGCGCCGCTTGTCCTCACTGCCCAGATGCCTGCTTGTCCTCAGTGAATGGAGCGCCGCTTGTCCTCAGTGAATGGAGTGCTGCTTGTCCTCAGTGAATGGAGCACTGCTTGTCCTCAGTGAATGGAGCGCCGCTTGTCCTCAGTGAATGGAGCGCCGCTTGTCCTCAGTGAATGGAGTGCTGCTTGTCCTCAGTGAATGGAGCGCTGCTTGTCCTCAGTGAATGGAGCACTGCTTGTCCTCAGTGAATGGAGCGCTGCTTGTCCTCAGTGAATGGAGCGCTGCTTGTCCTCAGTGAATGGAGCGCTGCTTGTCCTCAGTGAATGGAGCGCCGCTTGTCCTCACTGCCCAGATGCCTGCTTGTCCTCAGTGAATGGAGTGCTGCTTGTCCTCAGTGAATGGAGCGCTGCTTGTCCTCAGTGAATGGAGCACTGCTTGACCTCAGTGAATGGAGCGCCGCTTGTCCTCAGTGTACGGGGCACCACTTGTCCTCAGTGTACGGGGCGCCGCTTGTCCTCAGTGTACGGGGCGCCGCTTGTCCTCAGTGTACGGGGCGCCGCTTGTCCTCAGTGTACGGGGTGCCGCTTGTCCTCAGTGTATGGGGCGCCGCTTGTCCTCAGTGTACGGGGCACCGCTTGTCCTCAGTGTACTGGGCGCCGCTTGTCCTCAGTGTACGGGGCGCCGCTTGTCCTCACTGCCCAGATGCCTGCTTGTCCCCAGTGTTCAGAGCGCCGCTTATCCTCGATGTTCAGTGCCCTGCATGTGAGCACAGCGCTCCCGCCTGTCTGATTGACAGATGCGCTGAGCTGGTCACGTGTTCAGCCAGCCCTGCGATTTCCGACTCTCTGCCAGGCCAGCGTACAGAGTCCGAAATCAATGAAAAGCTTGCAGCTAGGGAGACACCTAGTGGCCACATTTTCAAAACTAAAAAACACATAAAAGGAAGCATTATTTTAAATGAAATCTAATTACAAAGTTGTTCTATATACAATCAGCTCAAATTTTTTTTTGATGATAGGTACTCTTTAAATCAGTGGATTCTGAGACAGTAGTCCAGGAGGTGAGTCCACCCTGTGTGAGTCCACCCTGCGTGCCCGTAGCTTCCACTTCAAGTGCTCCAATCATAGGTATGGTTGCAGAGGATTTGAACGTTGCACCTGCTTTCTTGTGGTTTCTAGTATACGGAAGGATATTATAGAAGGCAAGGATGTCAAGTTCCATGACAAGTTACTTGCATCATATTGTTACTGACACGTCTTCAGAACAATACCGTTTACGTAGTCATAGTATGTGACTTGCCCATCATACCTGACACATATTCAGGTGCAAGTTACTTGCATTTAATGTTACTGACACATCTTCAGAGCAATACATCAAAAACATGTTACACTTCAAAGGCAAACGTTTACATGTTCACTCATACGTTCTTAGTATGGCGCTCTCATGTCAATCACACAGTAGCTTTTACTCCATTACTACATGGTTTCTTTGTATTCAACAGTTGGTACGTTTTATCAATACGTTATATCTAGTCATTTTCAGTCCTTTCTTTCAGGGCATAGCGCTTGGTGACGGTGCTGTTGAGTTTCTGTTGCTATGCACCAAATCCATCACGGTAGTTTTCATCAGGTATCACCACATTGATCAATTTTCATCGCAGTCGATCAATATCTATCATTCCATCAGCAGCGTTGATATCTCGCATCACATCAAACACTCATCCACGTGATTGTTTTCACATCACAGGGTTACTGATACGCTTCGGTGCAATAACACATACTCATTGGCGGTATAAGTTATTAAAAACTTTCATCACCTATTGTTGCTGACACGCTTTCAGAGCATTGGGTCACACGTCACACACATGCAGCTGCATACCCCTCATGACCTGTCACGTATTCCAGGTGGGATGCACTGATTCACCTATCATTGCTGACACGATTTTAGGGCAATGGGTCACACACATGCAGTGCCATACCCCTCATGATCTGTCACGTATTCCAGGTGGGATGCACTGATTCACCTATCATTGCTGACACGATTTTAGAGCAATGGGTCACATGTCACACACAGGCAGCGGCATACCCCTCATGACCTGTCACGTATTCGAGGTGGGATGCACTGATTCACCTATCATTGCTGACACGCTTTCAGAGCAATGGGTCACATGTCACACACATGCAGCTGCATACCCCTCATGACCTGTCACGTATATATATATATATATATATATATATAAAACTCAATGTGTGTGTATGTATGTATATATGTGTGTATGTGTATATATGTATGTATATGTGTGTGTGTATGTATATATGTGTGTATGTATATATGTGTGTATGTATGTTTTTATGTATATATATATATATATATGTGTGTGTATGTGTGTGTATGTATATATGTATGTGTGTATGTATATATGTATGTATGTGTGTATGTATATATGTATGTATGTGTGTCTATATATGTGTGTATGTATATATTTATGTATGTGTGCATATATGTGTGTGTATGTATATATATATATGTATGTATGTGTGTGTATATATATATGTGTGTGTATGTATATATGTGTATGTATATATGTATGTATGTGTGTGTATATATGTGTGTGTATGTATATATTTGTGTGTATGTATATATGTGTGTGTGTGTGTGTATATATGTGTGTGTATATATATATGTGTGTATGTATATATGTGTGTGTGTATGTATATATGTGTGTATATATGTATATATGTATGTGTGTATATGTATGTGTGTGTATGTATATATGTATGTGTGTATATGTATGTGTGTGTATGTATATATGTATGTGTGTATATATATATATATACAAATATATATATATGTGTGTGTGTATGTATGTGTGTATATGTATGTGTGTGTATATAAAAGGCCCAGGAGGGTAACGTAGGGGCCACATGGGATGGGCTCCTCTCCCCTGCCCCCACCCCCTCTTTTCCATAGGTTGTTATCTAAATCACATACAGGTTTTACAGATTAACCGGACAGTATAGTAAGGGTTAATGAATATTTACCCATTTACGTTGGTGCTGAGCTTCTCTTACAGGGCTGTTGCTGGGCAGATGTTAGCTGACTGCGGATTGGCTGCGAGTCTGGAAGCGGGAATCTTGGAAGGTATATATGACCAGGCATCGCTGTGGCTCGGGTCAGTCCGGCGAACCTGCGAAGAAAGAAGATTCGAGCTCCGTTCCTGCCGTGGCCAAGTCATGTTCCAGCCCGAGGATCCGGCCCCTGCCGGCGCTGTCAGCTCCGCTGTAAAAGAGCTCTATTTGCGGTTGCTGGAGCGTGCGGCGGGGGCCGGAGGAGAAGAATGGCTTACCCGCTGTCTTGAAGATGCGCCCGGACCTTCGGTGGAAGAAGATCCCCGTCCTACCCGAGTCGACTCCGCAGCCGAGACCCAAGACCGGAGGATTCGCCGACCGGAAATGGAGGAAGAGGAGGAGTCACGTCACTTCGCCGCGCCGCAGACGTCATCGGGGCCGGAAGTTCCGTTACCCAGAAGATCCTCCAGGAACTCAAGTCGTTCCAAAAGAAGAAGACCGTTGCCATCGGAAGCCAGCTCCAGCCGGGCAGCGCCGAAGAGAGCTCCCGCCCCACCCGCCCAAGCATCAGGAGCAGTGTCACCCGACAGGAGGGACAGGTCCGCTTCGGCCACAGCTCCGGGGGCGCCGGGCTGTGAGTATAATACTGTTATACCCCATATTGAATCCCAGAGGGTTGCCGGGGCGGAGGGCCCCACTCCTGGGCAGGATATTTTCACGGGGTTGGCTGCATTTTTAACATGTTCGCTGCTATGCCCCAAAGTGAGGATGGTCCTCTGTCTCAGGCTGTTCCAGCCTGGGTTAGACAATCTACGAGCATTAGGTCGGTCTGCGGTGCTGTCCGGGAGGCGGCGGAGCCGCCTAGAATACAGAATAATCGGTTGTCCGCGGCTCGCGCCCCCCGCCCAGACAGCGCCGCCGACAAGGTACAACCATCTGTGATAACAGTGTTAATTCAGTTTCCTCTAATGTGGTCCCTGGGATTTGTATGAAAGAAGCCCTCACATGTGAGGTTTCACCTCTTGGCTTTCACCTCCTGCCGGCGGTGAAAGAAAAGATATGGCGGGGGGAGTACATAGATATGTTCTCCCTCCTGCCATCTGCAAAAGAGCAAGTTTTTCATTCCACTGATAAGAAAAATAAGGAGGATAGAAAGCGCCCAGTACCGTTTAAAACATTTCCTAACTGGGTCCAGGCATTCTGCATTTTTGCTGCAGTGTTGGGGGAAAAGCACTCTCATCAGTGTACCGCCTTGTTTCAACATCTGGATATAGTTTTGGAGGCTTATAGGAATTTTGGCGGGTCTGCTTGGATTTCCTATGACGAAATGTTTAGGCAGAAGTTGTCGGTACACCATCGGTAAAGTGGGGACAAAAAGACGTAGGCTTATGGCTCAATCTAATGCTTCACCAGAGAAATTGCAGCTTGCCTGCCACGGTGCAAAGTAATTTTCGTAAAGGAGTGTGTTACGCATTCAATGAGGGGCAGTGCAAGTGGCAGGCCAGCTGCAGATATAAGCATGAATGCTCGCATTGCGCCGGTAATCACCCGGTCAGCAAGTGTTTTAAAAAAATGAATTCATCCACCCAACACATGCCGTCCAGCAGGGAGACGCTTTCCCGTAGCATCGACTCCGGTGAAGCTCATAAGCATGCTTCCTTATCTAAACAAGTACCCAAACACTCAGATGGCTAAATTACTTATTGAGGGTTTTTCCAAGGGGTTCTTCGTCCCGGGGTTTCCTGGTCAGGGTTGTGTATGGGTGGAGAACCTAAAATCTGTTGCACAATTTTCAGAGGTAGTGAGAGAGAAAATACACAAAGAAGTCTCTGAAGGCAGAGTGGAGGGTCCTTTTGATCCCCCCCCCCCCCTTCAGAGACTTCAGGTTATCTCCACTGGGCTTGGTCCCCAAAAAAGAGCCAGGGTCTTTTAGATTGATTCACCATTTATCGTACCCAGACAAAGGTTCATTAAATGACGAGGTTAATGCGAAGGATTTTACAGTAGAATATGCATCTTTCGATTCTGCTTTGGCCAAGTTGAGGGAAGCGGCCAATGGAGCTTGGTTGGCAAAGGCAGATATCAAATCCGCATTTAGACTGTTACCAGTGAGGGAGTCAGGTGACAACTCATTGGGTTTTCAGTTTGAAAATCAGTTTTATTTTGATAAGTCTCTGCCCATGGGGTTTTCTCTTTCTTGCTTTTATTTTGAAGCTTTTGCTTCATTCCTGGAATGGGTAGTTAGGGAAGAATGCCCAGTAGGTCACATGGTACACTACTTGGATGATTTTTTATTTTTGGGTTCCCAGTTTAGTTCTGATGTATTTAGATTGTTTGACACATTTATTGATATTTGCGGCAAGTTTGGCATCCCTTTAGCTCACGAGAAAACAGTTTTACCAGTTAAGGAGTTGGTTTTCCTAGGTATTAAGATAAATAGTCTATTAATGAATTTTAGTTTACCACAGGATAAGGTTCAGGCAATGTTATTAAGTATTAGTAAGTTGATGGTTAAGAAAAAAGTTATGTTGAGAGAACTCCAAAAAGTTTTAGGTATGTTTGTGTTTGCATCCAGAGTAATTCCGATGGGTAGGGTTTTCTCCAAAAGACTGTATATAGCGACTAGAGGTATCAAATCCCCTAAACATTACATTAGGCTGGATAGATCTCTGAAGGATGATTTGTCCCTATGGGCTGAGTTTCTGGCTGATTTTAACGGGTCATCGGTGTGGCAGGAGGATTTTAAGGACCTAGAACAGCTAGGGGTTTATACGGATGCAGCTGGAGCCTTTGGGTTTGGGGCCTACTTTCAGGGACATTGGTGTGCTGAGCCCTGGCCAGCTCAATGGGTGGCGGCAGGTCTAAACACTAATATTGTCTTGTTGGAACTGTTCCCAGTGGTAGTTGCATTAGTGATTTGGGGTACGATATTTAGAAATAGACGTATCATCATAAATACGAATAATAAAGGTGTAGCTTTTGCAATCAATTGTCTTTCATCAAGGTCTGACCCGGTCCTTAAGGTTCTCAGGCATTTAGTATTACTGTGTCTTAAATTAAATGTGTGGGTTAAAGCTACTTATATAAGGGGCGAATCAAACATTATAGCTGATGCGCTGTCACGGGGTCAGTTTTGCAGGTTCCATCAGATGAGTACCCTGTCCACCACACCTTTGGAACCTGGTATGGGACTGATCCAGCATTTTGCACTAAAATCTATTTCTGCAAAAACCCATGCTGATTATAGTAAGTCATGGGACAAATGGTGTTCTTTCTGTGTTGCCAAGGGTTTATCCGTATCTCAGTCTGATGTTAATGGGTCCTTGTTATTCCTATCCGGGTTGTTAACAAAGAAGTTTTCTTATAGTCATCTATGTAGCATTTTAGCAGGCATAGCTTTCTTTCAGAAGTGGCTGGGGATCCGCCCTATCAATTCCTTCTATCAGGTTAAACAGGTACTGAAAGGGCACCATTTGGCGTTTAATAGCAAGGATCAGCGGAGGCCTATTAATTTCGTCTTGCTAGAGCAATTGGTCAATGCTTGTAGTTCGTTCTGCATGGATGAGTATGAAACATTATTGTTTCCGACCGCTTTGGTGTTGGCTTTCTTTGGTGCATTGAGGTTAAATGAAATTACAGCTAAGAACAAATAAATGGTCAGCATCACCGCTGGATCTTTCAGACATTAGTGTTACTGCAGTCAGTCTGATTATACACATTAAAAGGTCCAAAACGGATATATTAGGGCGGGGTAAACAGTTACAAATCACACGTTTGCCCAATAATCCAGTGGGTATGACGGAAAGGTTTTTATTGGCCCGCCCCCAAGGGTATACACCTTTTCTGATACATAGAGACGGCTCTGCCATGACCTGTTTCCAGTTCAGGTTTATTTTGAAAAAAATGCTTAACACGCCTAGGGCTCCGCAGGTTTAAGATATGCGCGCATTCATTTAGGATTGGCGCTGCAACCGAGGCGTCCATGGCCGGCCTTTCGGTTGACAATATTAAGTCCATCGGTAGGTGGAAATCTGATAGGTACAAGATTTACATCCGGCCGGAGCTGTTAATTAACTAATCTTTTCATTGCAGAGGAGCCTGTCAGAATAATATGGATAATGGGGCACTCCTTTGTTTATTGGGTGGAAAAACGTGCA
Source organism: Hyla sarda (assembly GCF_029499605.1). Lineage (NCBI taxonomy): Eukaryota > Metazoa > Chordata > Amphibia > Anura > Hylidae > Hyla > Hyla sarda. The sequence goes on from NC_079189.1 coordinate 617,710,593, forward strand.
GCAGTTAGACCCTACCGCCTGAATCTGGGTTTCCCTAGTGATAAGGTTTGTGTATTCTGGGATGGTGTTAGAGGTTTAAGATGGGATGACTTATTTGACTGCTGCACCAGTAAAGCTGGGTTTTGGCCGCCCCCCGATGTAATTATAATTCATGCCGGTGGCAATGATATTGGCAAATGTAACACCTCCTTGTTGTTTCAAAAACGTAAACAGGTTAGCTTTGCAATCCACGATTTGTTCCCAGCGGCAGTTTTAGTATTTTCAGAAATAATTCCCCGGCTATCCTGGTCTACCAGGAGGGCAAAGTTTTTAGACCGCATATGAAAACGCCTGAACAGAGGTATGGAAAAGTTTTTAAAGTCTGTAGGTGGT
>NC_079189.1:617713464-617718464 GCF_029499605.1 Hyla sarda
GGGTAAGATAATGATAAAATGTGTTGTATGCCTGATAGGTAGATCTTAATGGTGTTATGCACAAGATGTAGGTTAGAATGGCAAAACGCGATGAACCCTAACATGAATGATACTGAAAGATGGTCATCAAGTGGATGGGCAGCGCAGAACTTGCTAAACCATTTCCATGCAGTGTGGTACACTTTCCGGGTGTTAGGAGATAGGGAAGAGGTGATCAGATGTTGTGCTATAGCGATAAATGCTTTCAGCCCATCACTAACTCCTAGAATGTCGGCACTGGAGACCCTGTCGGATCTGCTTCCGGACAAATCTGAAAGAAGAGTTCTTGGATGATGATGCCCTTCCTTTCAACAGAATATTAACCGTGGCCTCATTGTCAGACACGAAAAGCACAGTTTTTCGAGACCACTCATGGCTCCAAACCCTGGCGGCCGCTACCACAGGGTACAATTCAAACAAAGCTGAGCATCTATCAAAACCAGCTAGCTGGGAGACTTCCGCTGGCCACTTGTCAGCAAGCCAGCGATTGCCCCAAATGGCTGCAAAGCCTATGGATGATGATGCATCGGAAAAAAACAAGGGGAGAATAATTGTCAACACCAGGCGTGAAGAAAGAAATGCCATTCCAGTCTGACAGAAATGTGGTCCACATGTCTAGATCAGCCACTGCATGTTCGTCCAAAACTACCATGTCATTCTGTCCTGGGACTGAAGTCATTAAATCAAGCAACCTTGAAATGAAGGTCCGCCCCTGGGGGATTACCCTCATTGCAAAGTTAAACATGCCCAGTATGGACTGCAGCTCACCTTTTGCTACCCTAGGACTAGGAGAGAGCAACAAATTGCGAACAACTAGTCTGATGCGGGCAAGCTTGTCCAGTGGCAGTCTGGCCTCCATGTTTTGTGTATCCAGCACTATGCCCAAGAATGTGAGAGATTTGGAAGGACCCTCAACATTTTTGTCTGAGACCAGGACCGTCAGCTGCTGCAGAACTGCTAATGAAACGTCAAGGTCTTTAGGTGGTGAAGGAGCTGGTTCTATGAAAAGGAAGTCATCAAGATAGTGAATGATGTGTGTGCAATCAAACCTTTCTTCTAATAGCCAATGTAGTGCCTGGGCGAATCTGTTGAATAGCCACGGGCTACTCCTGGAGCCGAAGGTCAATTTCACCGCGAAGTAGTATTGATTACGCCACTTGATGCCGTGCCATTTCCATAGATGGGGCATGATAGGCAGTAATTTGAAAGCGTCTGAAATATCCAGTTTTGATAACCATGCTTGTGGGCCCATGTTCAAGATTACCGCTATGGCCTGATCTATGGAGGCGTATTTTAATGCAAACTCTCCCGCGGGAATCAGGGAGTTCATGCTAGGCGTGGTGGTAGAGTAAGGTGCAAACAGGTCGTATATGAGATGCTGTTTATTATTACATTTTCCAGTAACTAAACCTATGGGACTAACCCGCCAGACATCAAAGGGTGAAGTATCGAAGGGACCAATCATAAAACCCTTGTCTACCTCTGCTTTAACGAGAGTATCCACAATGCTAGGATTATTCAGGGCGGACCTCAGATTGCCACATTCGTGAGTTCCATGAGGCAACGTGACAAACCCAGTGTGGAAGCCTGAAGACAGACCTCTCACCAGGAACTCGACAAAAGCTCTGTCTGGGTGCTCAGACAAGAAGGACTCCAGACAAGCCACGTCCACCACCGATAGTCAGCCCTCGACTTCTGTGGACAAGACGACTTGGGGTGTGCTCTAAAACAATTTGCGCAAACGTGCAGCAACCTACATTGGTTGTAATTGCAAACTCCATAGTTGAAGTTGTTGCAAACTTGGGATTTCCCAAGGTTTTTTATAGGACGCCCCAACTTGTCAGTTAACCCTGATGACCTCATGGTCTTAGGCTGACTGGTAGACGCCGCTGCGCCTGGAGCCTCCTCTGGCCTGTTGCTTAATGAATGACACCAATCCGAGGTATGCGTAAACGACTGACAGTGCACACAGGCAGGGGCTTTGAGATTAGCAAAATGACTACAGAAGAGTTCTGTGTCAACAACAGTCCAGTTGATGGTATAATTGTACTGGACTAATGCCGCAGCGGCCTTGGCGGAGAACGACTTGTGATAGTCGTAAAACGCCGATCCCCCATACTTGTGTGCAAATTCAGTCAGTTTATACAGGTACATATCTAGCTCCTCTCGCCTCTCTGGTTTGACGGAACATAGGATGTCCCTGTAAATGGCAAAGGCCATGCTGAACTCAGCTAACGATAACTTGCGGCTCAGCCTGACATCCTTGGCCTTCAAAATAACGGAGACCTCACCGCAAGCTATCGTTTTGTTTTCCGCTAAATTATGAGAGGCGATAAGGAGAGAGGCCAGGTTGATGTCCTTACCGTCAAGGATGTCTTTTTTGATATTGGCCGGAATAAAGTGTGCTGGGGTGATGTTTGGAATAACCATGGTCGGCCCGGCCCAAGCCACTAGAGTCTATGTGGGAACTGATGGGGCAGCAGAGACAGCCGCCAGAGCCGGCACCCCGGACCCCTTGTTCTCCAAGGCATCAACCCTGGCACACAAGGAGGTCACCAAGGTGTGAAGTTGCGTGATAGAGGTGTTGATTGTATGGAACGACACTTCACCGCTGCTAGGACCCGCCTGCTCACTAGGCCCGGACTGGTCACTAATCAACAGCCGGTATAGTTCGGCTTTCCTCGCCGTAGCAGGAAACGGAATTCCTTTACGAACGAGTTCAGCGGTTAACTTAGGGATGGTCCAGCTACGGAGAGACGGTATGCTGCCGTGTTCAGATGCCCTGGATGCATTCTCCAATATAGAGGCTCCATCTTTGATATCTGATGCATGAGACATCCTAGTAACAATACAGACAGAAAAACTGAGTAACCATCTCCAGACACTAATAACAGACAACTGACAAGCTCACTTACGTAATACTTTACCGAAAAGACCACCAGTTAACCCACCAAATAGAACAGGCCAAGACTGGAGCGAGAGGTCTGAAGTCGTGACAGACCTGGATCAGTGACAAGTGCTATTAGTGCTTAAACATGACAGCTAAGTGACACGTGACAACAACTCTGTGAACTACGAAGCCGGCCCAAAGATGTGATGGGTCATCGGTTATAATGAGATGAACTACCCAAAGACGTGATGGGTAAGATAACAAAATGACTACACTACCTGAAGATCGAGATTCCCGAAATCCACCTACAATAGAATCGGAAAGCAGCGTACCATCAAGAAAACAGTATACATCCAATAAACTCGCCCTAACTACAACTCTGCTCACCTGGACACTGACCCTAATGCACTCCACCGGCTGCTGAGAAGGTCCTCACCGACCAGGCGATAACTGCCCACGCTCAAGCTTCTAAACAAGAGTCAGATGTAAATTGGGAGTACCGTTTAGACCACCACCACCCCTAGAACATCACTTACCAAGTCCTATGGACTTTAAGCTATAATTGTCCGTAGCCGCAGAACTAACCGCACCTAACTGAAAATGAAACACAACATAAGAACCTGTCCGTACGAGGTACCTAGTACCCACACGAGGACCCAAATGACGAGTTGGGTCAGTGGATGAAATGACTACCATTGCCCAAGAACGTGATGGGTATGAGGACTTAAGAGTTTTAATTACCTGACAATATGATATTGTTGTTCAGTGAAATTGTGCCACCGCCGCTTACTGGTGAAGCTCAACTTGAACTGATGAAGGATGACCACAATCTGAAAAACAATAACATATTATCTCTGCCTCTGATGTCATCTAACGTGAATGAGATTGAGGTAACCTACCTGTACTCATGGCCACGTCAGGTTAATAGCGTATACTCGGAATGGAACCAGGCAACCTGCTTCTGTATTATGACAGAAATGCAGACTGCAACCTTAGTGCTGACTGGCTTGTCCCACCAACTCGATTAACATTACCTTCAACTATAGCTAAGAACCTGCGTAAATGAAAAGAAACCAAGCTATGATCCAACATATAAATATTCGGCCGGGGGCGTACCCCCTGTACCGCGTTAAATAGCAGGAGTGTGCAGTACTAATCAAACGTAAGTGTGCTAAAAATGTAGCGTTGACAATTGGAAGCGAACTGAAAATACGCAGAGCTAATAAGCAGAAATGTGCTGAAGAGTGTAGAGCAAAACCATTGGAAGAGTACCGAAAATATGCAGAGCTAAACAAGCGAAGGCGTGCGAAACATACACAGAGCTAGACCAGGAGAGTGTGCTGAGGAATGCCGAACTAAGAAAAGGGGAGCATGCTGAGACGCAGATGTGCAGAAAATCTGCAGAACTGGACATGCGGAAGTGATGGACACCGGGGAGTGTGCTAAGTATGTAGTGTTAGAACGTCGAGGCCATACTAGATTATGCGGAGCTAAACTAGCGAAAGCGTGCGAAAAATAAGCGTAGCTGGACAAGCGGTAGTGTGATGAAAGGTGCAGGTAGAAGATCGGGAATGTACCGAGATATGCAGCAATAGATACCTGATGCGTGCTAAATTATGCAGAGTTAAACAGACAAGGCCATGCTGAAAATATGCGGAAAAACAATCGGGAGCGAGCAGAAAATATGCAAAGATAACAACTAGGGATGCACCGACATATCGGCGGCCGATACATATCGGCCAAAAATAGTTATTTCGGCAAAATGCCGAAACAACAAAAAAAGTGCCGATAATGACCACCTCCCCTGCCCGCCCACAGCACAAGTTACAAACACTGCCAGTGGCAGAGGCACTCGTGGGGGGTGCAGGGGGGGCCGGCCGCAACATCTGGGGGGGGGGGGGGGTTGCGCTCTCCGGGATAGGAATACTTCTTTTTATGTGCCCGGACCGGCTCCTGTGTGTGGCTGTAGGCGGGGGCCGACCAGAGCGTATAAAACCTAATACTGTATACTAAAAACCAGGGGACCTCCAGCTGTTGTGAAACTACAACTCCCAGCATGCCCGGACTGGCA
>NC_079189.1:617723464-617725964 GCF_029499605.1 Hyla sarda
GAGGATGGGATAGGAGGTTGGGATATGAGGATGGGATATGAGGATGGGATAGGAGGTCGGGATAGGAGGTCAGGATATGAGGACGGGATAGGAGGTCGGGATATGAGGATATGAGGTCGGGATAGGAGGTCGGGATATGAGGACGGGATATGAGGACGGGATAGTAGGTCGGGATATGAGGATATGAGGTCGGGATAGGAGGTCGGGATATGAGGACGGGATATGAGGACGGGATGTCTATTTTCCTTTCAAGAAGAGAGTTTCAAAGTTAGAAAATGCAAAATGTTAAAAATTTTCATGAAATTTTAGAATTTTTCACCAAGAAATGATGCAAGTATCAACAAAAATTTACCATGAACCATAAAGTACAATATGTCACGAAAAAAACATTCTCAGAATCAAATTCATAAGTAAAAGCGTCCTAGTGTTATGAATGCATAACGTGGCAGAGGTCAGATTTGCAAAAAATGCTCCCGTCCTTAGGGTCAAAATGAGCTTTGTCCCCAAGGGGTTAAGGGGTTAAACACTGTTAAAAAACAAACATCATGATTGCAGGATTTTGTTCATCCACCTCCCATAAAAACCTGAAATAAAATGATCAAAAAGTCATAAATATTCTAAAATATACTTGTGAAACAACACTAGAGGGAGCCTGCGGCATTTCCACAGCAAAGACTGACGGAACGTATCGTATTCTGGACGCACGAAGACTGGAGTAGAAAAGTTTCCACAAAACGTAGGCTTTCTGGAAAAATGTGGGGGGAGGAGCTTATGGGGAGGGGTGTGGCCTTCTGCAGCATGGTAGGTAGTTAGTTACTCACTGCACTACTTTATTTTGGGCCAAAAGTGCTGGGGCCCTAGCAGGGAGGCAATAGGGAAGTATAAAATGTCCGACCCACATGGCGGTTTTATTTTATGGCGGTTTTATGGTTTTATTTTATGGCGGTTTTATGGTTTTATTTTATGGCGGTTTTATTTTATGGCGGTTTTATTTTACGGCGGTTTTATTTTATGGCGGTTTTATGGTTTTATTTTATGGCGGTTTTATTTTATTGCGGTTTTATTTTACGGCGGTTTTATTTTATGGCGGTTTTATGGTTTTATTTTATGGCGGTTTTATTTTATGGCAGTTTTATTTTATGGCGGTTTTATGGTTTTATTTTATGGCGGTTTTATTTTATGGCAGTTTTATTTTATGGCGGTTTTATGGTTTTATTTTATGGCGGTTTTATTTTATGGCGGTTTTATTTTATGGCGGTTTTATGGTTTTATTTTATGGCGGGTTTTATTTTATGGCGGTTTTATTTTATGGCATTTTTATTTTACAGCGGTTTTATTTTATGGTGGTTTTATTTTATGGCGGTTTTTTTCACCCTTTAGTGACGTTATTAGGCTCAGTGGCAGGTTGACAGCACGCTCTGGGTATGGCGTTTTTTGAGACATTGTAGCGTTTCTCCTCCCATCGACTTCTATAGGTCAGAATGAACGCCCTGTGTGTATGTATATTGGTGTTTTTTCTGCTGTGATTTTTAACCCTAGTTCTTCAATAGAAATCCTTAAGTCAAATGATGAAGGAGTCACATGACTTGTAACAGGGAAAACGCAAGGGTTAAAAACGACTATATGAATTCTATTCTATTCTATTTCTAGGGGGTAGAAAATGCAGGTACAAAAAAACAGCATCCAGGGCCGGCGCTGCCTATAGGCAAAATAGGCAGCTGCCTAGGGCGCCCTCTTGATAGGGGCACCGCTCTGCCCGCTGCAAGAAAGTTAGTAGCCAGCCAGCATCCTGAAGCACCCGCCGCTCATCTGAAGATCCCGCCCAGCCAGAACCACTGTCACAACTGAACCCCACCCCTTCCCCTGGTACCATAATAATCTGCATTCCTAAAGGGGTACTCCACTGCTCAGCGTTTGGAAGAAACTGTTCCAAACGCTGGAGCTGGTGCCGGGAGCTCGTGACATCATAGCCCCGCCCCTCATGACGTCACACCTCACCCTCAATGCAAGTCTATGAGAGGGGGCGTGATGCCTGTCACGCCCCCTCCCATAGACTTGCATTGAGGGGGCGGGACTTGACGTCATGAGGGGCGGGGCTATGACGCCACAAGCTCCCGGTGCCGGCTCCAGCGTTCTGAACAGATTCTTCCAAACACTAAGCAGCGGAGTACCCCTTTAAGCCTGCTGAAGGAGTACAGTGCCAGAAATCCCAGCGCTTCCACGCCTTGGCATGTGATCAGGGAGGTTATTCATGGTTGAGGAATCTTCTGCCACGCTGAATGTTCTCGGGCTGCAGATCATAAAGATCCGCAGCTGGCAGCTCCTTTCAATGATATCTCAGATGGGCTCGATAGAAGACAAGTCCAGAGATGTCTCCACGACTGTCCACCGGACCTCCAGGGGTGGCAACAGGACCGGCCCAGGTGTCCAACCGGGCCACAGTGCACAAAGGACGGGTACTTGGACCACTACCTCCCCGATACTGGTGGGGAATGCTTCC